>NC_088869.1:29036516-29037215 GCF_032884065.1 Artemia franciscana | reverse complement strand
ACAATACTGTTATTTTGCCGCAAGAGAAAGCTCTAACCACATGTATTTTTAAGGCATTGATGTTTCCCTAGCTAATTTGGCCTCCGAAATCCTTGGTATAGCGTTTGGAATGGAAGAAATTTTATAATCCTCGATGGAGTTAATTATACTAATGTAAAATAATAATGTAGAATAATATTCAACATTGTAAGTAATGTAAAAATAATATTTAACACAGCCTAGTGTTTACGTGAACTCTTAATATTTGATAAATTTGAAGCAATCTGGGATGTTTTAAGGAAAAAGCGAGCTAAATTATTGTTTTTTTTCTTTTTCGGCCTTTTGGTTTTCTTCAATCCATTTATGGCTTCGATTATTCTGTGCAAGAAAGGAGGGAAATTTTTCATTTTAGAAGGAAGGGGAATCACAAACAGAAAATAGTTTTAATTGTAATGCTACTTAGTGACACTTGTTCATTCTCTTTTTTCCATTCAGAATTTCGTTTGAATTATTTCGGAGTCCATTCTCAGTCGGCGGTGCCTGAGAAATTATTTCGAACGAAAAGAGGATTCGTATCAGCAAGCATGTGATAAGTCACATTTTGAAAAGCTTTGAAACACTTTGGACAAACTTATCTCATACATAGAAGTGACCTCTCAGGGTATCCAGTTTTAAGTTGTCTACAAGCAAATCGGTCCTTTACACATCCAGACTGAGGTG
>NC_088869.1:29028471-29036416 GCF_032884065.1 Artemia franciscana | reverse complement strand
AAAGAAAGTTATCCGAGTACTAGATTTTCATTTAAAATTAAGAAAGTGAGAGACGGGGACGGTTCTTTGCAATCAAGGAAGTGATCAACTAGGGTCAACTTAATTAAAGAGTCTAAAAAATTACATAATTCAGATACGATGACCGTATTTAGTAGCAAAATTTCGATTAGCACCCGTTCTGGACGATATCTTCTAAGAAAGAGATTAAACAGCTTAGTTGGGGTCAACAGAATCGCCCATAAAAAGACCATGGGTAACAAAAGAATTATAGCAACTGTATCAATAATTATCTCAAATATTCTCTCAGACAAAATAAAATTTAATATACAAAAACATTCTCTTTTTTAATTTCAAATAAACTTAGTAATTTCGATTATACGTACGTTCTGCTTTATTTGAGTCGCAGAAAGAATAAAAAAAAAGATCACAGACACTTATTATCAAGATTCCATGTTTTGAATGTCTTCAAACATCATTTTTTGATTTCTGAAAATATAAAAAATGATCAATAAATCAATCCAGGTACCAAGCCGTGTTTAAATCATATTTACCGATGAAATAATGTGATTTCACGGATAGCAATAGCTAAATCAAAAAATGTGCTTTATGCAAAAAAATTATATAGTAAAACCTCACTGAATTTTTATTTATGCAAATTTCAAATATAAATAAGCTGTGAAAATAGCAACTTTGTGTAACCTTAAACCTAAAACATTGATCAGGCAGATAAGTAACTGTGACCGGATTTTGGAACAGCAGTAGAAACAAAGTTATGATAAAAGGGTATTTAGACCTCGGCTGGAGTATAAAAAAAAAACTTTTGATAACATTAATATAATTACAATACGTGAAAAAAGGTAAAATATGAAGTAGTTCAACCTTTATGTTAAGATTTTCTTTTTGAGAAGCTTCAGTGTGAAAAAAAGACTTTTTCCATAATATTGCAATTAAGTAATGTTTGATAGGAAGAAAGAACAAATTAAAATATATAAAACAATGTTATATGAGTAATTATTATTTGATACAAATTATAAAAACTAAATTTATGAAGAAATAGAAGGCTAAACTATTTATTAGCTTTAGGTATTAATTTTGGGCGATCTAGGTGGAACTTTATATAAAAAAAGAAAATTAAATTTTTCTGTAAATAATGTAGCAATTGCATAATGAATTATTTCTTTTTAAAATAAATATGTGAAGTCTAATATACAAATCTACTTAACGGTATATCTATACTAAACACGCAAAAGCACAATTCAGTATAAACCAAGGTTGACATTTTGGTACGCGGGTCGTGCCTCTACGGGTCTAATGCGGTGTCCAATAATTTAAAAGGAACTGGAAGTTATGGAAGTTTGAGAATAATGAAATTTAAAGAAGTTAAATATGAAATAGGAAGGGTCGATTGCTGATTTCAGTGTTCAGAAGTAATTCAGATAAAAATATAGTAAGTCAAGTGGGTACTGAAGGGATCATTATTTGTTGAAACTTTCCTGGTAGGAAATGGATCAATAACATAAATCTGTTATTTCAAATATATCGAAAAAAACAAGCAACAGATATTTATTTTAGTAATTAAATTAAAAAACAGTTTTTTTTAACTGAAATTAATGAGTGATATTAAAACTTAAAACGAACAGAAATTATTCCGTATATGAAAAGGGCTTTCCCCCCTTTCATATGCGGAGTGAGGAGGAGTGGAGCCTCGAAAGGCTCCATTCCTCCCCTCACAGTCTAAGCACAAAATTAGGTAAAACTGAAGTCTCTTAGAATCAGCAAAGTGCCCAAATTAGATAACCCAAATTAGCAAGCAGGCTTTATAAATTTTGATGCTATTGGATTCCAAATTCGGAAAACTGCTACCTTAACTTTAAAACTCAAAACGTTTTCAATTTTTAAGGAGGAAAAAAAACTACCAAAAATCAGTTTCACCAGATGGCCCTCAGAATAGTGGGGCTGCGTAACTCACCCTTTGACCCTCTTTTACAGTAAGCAAACAAGTACAGCACTATTTTTTAAGAACAAATGAAAAGGAAATCCGAACTTTTTTTTCGTGCTTATTTCATAACTCTTTTGGAAAACAACAAGACAATAAAAAAGCCTTTCAAACAGTTCCACCCTTTTACCACAAATAGAACACTGAAAGAAGTATCTCTAAGTCCTTCCTCTAGGAATGATAAAAAGGTAGTTCAATGGGGATATCAACCCCTGAGTAGTAACACCTTTTTTCTCAGGTGAGATAAAAATGGCGAAAAGAAATTTTTCATTGAATAAGTAAAGGCTTCCTAGATGGGTGACCCACAAAGAACTTAATCAAGTCAGAACAAACAAAGCATTATGTCGGTATGATTTAGGGGAAATGGGAACTCCATTGGAGGGTGTAAAGAGGGAGGCTTCGAATAGATTGGGATGGAGGAGGAGCGTGTGAAGCTGTTCATGTTTAGAGCTTCTATGTTTTATTTTTCAGCATTGTGCCTGCAACCAGAAAATTGGTTACAAATGCTTATTCGTAAAAGAAAAAAGGGAAGTACAAAAGAATAATTTAGAAGCTTGAGAAAATGAAGTGTCTTGAAAAGGTATGAAACAATAACGCCCAAGAAGGTCACAAACTTGAAAGAAGTAAATGGACAAATAATTTAGAATAATCTGAAACAATTTAGTAATGTACCCAAAGAAACAAAAAACAAATTTTTCAAAAAAAAGCAAAGGACAATTCAAGAATAAACACATGAATGCTGAGAACTAAAGACTCTGAAGGGGGTAAAGACCAAGCTATTTTGAGGGCTCAGTTGATTAAGAGCTAAACACTCTCTTAGTTTCACTGAGTCATTTTGAAGATCGATAAAAAAAAAAACTGAGTACAATTTTTTGCTAAAGGTAGATAGCATTGAAAAGTTAATATTTGAATATCCAATTTAATTAAGTAGAACTGTTGAAGTAGTGAAGAATGAATTATTAGGTCAATATAAGTTTTGATCAACGAACTAGAAAGTATTTATAAAAAGGTATACCAGTTATGTACATCAATGCATGTAGTAAAATGCACGAGAACGATATTGCTGCGCTTATGGAAGGAAGTGAGGTTAGTAGCTGACTTGGTGTCGAATCAGGAGTTAAGCACGTCTACCTCCTATCCCTGATTAGATGGTTTATCCTGACGGACGGAACAAAGCAAAGGGCATGGGACGGCATGGAATCAAATTGAGAGGAAAAACTCTCCCAGATATAGATCATGCAGATGAATTGATTGTGTAAGATAAATAATTGCAAAATGAACACTTTCTTGGATGTTTTGAGACTTCAGAGTTTAAAAACAGCTATGAAAGTTAACATTAGGAGAACTAAGACGCTTTACAGGGAAAAAAGAAAATAGGTGATGCTGAGTAACGAGAAGATTAGCCGAGTAGACAGCTTCACATACATCGATGGCATTATTAGAAAAACTGGTCAATGCAGCTTATATGCAAAAATAGAGTAAAAATAGCCCAAATTTTTCTTTCCTCAGTTGAAAAAAGCTTGAAAGGATAGGAGGATAGAGCTATGAGCCACGATTAGAATACTGGAAGCTAAGGTAATAATAGTCAAGTATAATTTTGATGCATAGGCACTTTGACACTCAGACGAAGATTTGTTAAATGTTTTCCAAAGGAATTGTCTACGCATTGTTTTAGGTATCCGTTTAACTGAACGTCAAACAACAAGCTTTCCGAACATGTACTTCTATCCTACTCTCTATGGACATAATGAAAGAAAGGTTGATATGGCTAGGACATGTTTTATAGATAAAGGCTGACACATTGCTAGAGGTTGGCCAAGTCTCGGTATTATTTTCATTGTTTTTCGGATTGCGGTAAAGATATTCGAAAAACTTGGCAGGTTATAAATTCTGTTTTTAGGCCCTCTTTTCAGTCTCTATCAGTCCCTTCTTTTTTTGGATCTCCATCGCAAAATTATCGAGGGTGAGCTGATTGTTCAAGATGCATTTATTTCATATTTTGCGAATATTGGTAAAAGGACCGCTTCTGCTGCTAGTTCTTCCCCTTCAAGATCCGATTTCAGGTCTTATCTTGGGCCACTAGTTTTCTAATGTTTTGGGAAGAAGCGACGGGGATAGAAATTACTAAAACAGTTATGGGATTGAAAAATTCTTCATCGTCTGGCCCTGAGAATATTCCTACTAAAGTAATTATGTTCATACTTCCATAATTTTTCCCTTAACAAAGCTTATTAACATCTCCTTACAGCATGGTATTTTCCCGAGTAGTCTCAAGCATGCTGGAGTTATCATATTATTTAAGGAGGGGCGGACACAAAATGATCCAGCCAATCATCGGTCAATTTCTTTGTTGTCTGTGTTTAGCAAAGTATTTGAGAAGGCGATGCTTTCTCGCCTTAATAATTTTCTTAATTCGAAGGATTTTTTTTTTCATAATTTTCAATTTGGTTTTCAAGTAAATCATTCAACTAAGCATGCTTATTGAATTATCTTCACTATCCCCTAGACTCCCTTTTGGTTCCTGCTGCTTTGTTTCTGGATGTTCGTAAAGCCTTTAATCCTTTAACCCACAGTGTTCTTCTTTTTAAACTTTCTCATTTTGGTGTAAAATGTAGTGATTTTTTTTCGGTTCAAGTATTTCATGTCTGATAGAATAATTTCTGTTGATCCATTTCTTTTTTTTACCATGGAATTCCTCAAGGATCAATTTTAGGGCCAGCACTGTTTTTAATTTACGTAAACGACCTGGTTTTTGCAGTTAGAAATAAAAATATTCTTTATTGTTGTCGTCTATGTCGTCCAGCATTCTCCCGTACCCATAACCATAGTTTGCACGCCTCGGATTCTCTTGTTACTTTTGCCGATGATACCACCCTTATTACTTCTAGGAGAAAAGAATGAGGTTTGTACAAAGTTAGTAGACCTCTTCGAGAGAGTTTCATCTTGGTTTGATGCTAACTCTCTTGCCTTAAATATTTTTAAAAACTAGTTTTTTTTTCTCGTATATCTCAGGCTGGTCATCAATTATTTGAAATTCGTATGTCCAAAAGCTTTATTAGTGGGCCAAAGGATGGCAAAGTCCGTTTCCTAGGTATTCTCCTGGATGAAAATTTTTCTTTTAAACGCCATATTGATGTGACTAAAATGAAGGTATGCAGAAACCATGGTAGTCTAAAAAAACTCAAAATATATTTTTCCTGGACCGGTTCTAAAATCCTATTTCACAGTGTTATTCATTCTTATGTTTCTTATTGTCCAATCATATGGATGTCTATTTTCCCTTCTTTTCTCAAACCACTTTCGAATACTTATGATAAAGCTGTAAATCTTATCTAGGATGTAAATCGCTCACCAACTAAACCGTTACTTGATATTGAAGAACTTTGAATTCTTTCCAGTGTGTCTTTCACTTTTATTCAGCTCCATTTTTTCACTTTTATTCAGCTCCATGATGATATTCCTAGGTCCCTTAGATATACGTCTTCTTTATTATCTGATCGGTCAAATTATCAGCACCGTAGTTCTCTAAATATCCAAATTCCTCATACACCAACAATAAGATCCTATTTTAATGCTTTTGTTGCGTGTCATTTGACATAGAACGCCCTTCCCGATTCGGCTCGTGAATGTTACTCGTTTGGCATCTTCAAAAGACTCGTAAAATATTTTGTTTCCATATGATTAATTTTTCCTTAATGCATATAGTCCTTATTTAATGAAATCTCTTTTTTTTGTATATATTTAGTATTTTTTCTCTTTATTTTTATGAAGCAAATGCTTTACATTTTAAGAATTTAAATCTTTAATGTTATGTGTTCTTTTTCATAATTTCCCTCTTACAGGCGATGGAACCTTTATAATGTAGATTTTTGTTTAATTATATTACTGTTAGGAAAACAAATCTATTTAATATATCCATCAATTGTTCTTTTTGACCATCCAACTAGGTCTAAAACCGGGTCTTCCAAGAATTGGATGGGAAGAAGTCATATGGAAGGAATTAAAGTAAATTGGAACTTGGAAGAGGTGAAGAGTGAAGCTTTGAGCGGATTGGAATCAAGGAGGAGTGTGCGAAGCTGTATTGACCTCAGGCAGACTTTTGGTGAAGTAAAGTTATAGTAGCAGTATTATTACGATGCAAAAATTACTTAATTTGGATTAAAAGTTTTTATTTCCAAATGTAGTAAAAACTAGAAAACTTTTTTCTTTTTCTTGTTACGAGGAAAAACTGAAAATTGTAAAAGCTAGAAATGAAACCGACGGTCATTTATAGCTTCAAAGTTGTATGCATATTCAAGGAAATGTCATGACCATCCAATGATATTATTTCTAGTTTTAAATAGCCAATAACCAAGTCAAACTTAAAACTAACCAAAATTACCGATTACAGCGGTAAAAAATGGCTTCAAAAGACTGAAACATAATTTGCACTTTAGTGAAAACAAAAGACATTTAAAGATTTTTCTCTTTAGTATAGTTAATAAATCAAAAACTGTAGAAACTTTCAGGAAATGAATATCAATACATATTAAACAGTCAATCTATATTTCATTAGTTGTTTTCAGTATTCTTGGTTATTATGTTTTTTTTTTTATTTATTTATTGATGTTATGACAAACAAATCATGACAAACAGTATGACAAACCTAATGTCATGATAATACAGGTTTGACGTGATTGCTTATTGCAATTTTGGTTCTTTCTTGGTTTCATTTATTTATTGACAGTAATTTATGTTCATTTTACGCTTGAATCCCAATTGGACTCTATTTCTACTCGTCTTACTTTTAATGCATCACTTTACTCTTCTTTGAAATGCTACCTTTGTGGAAAGTTTAATTAATACAAATGTAGGAGTGCATTGGGAGAGGGAAGAATAATCTTAAAACATACAAAGGGAGCAAATTCTTCGTTTTGTAAAAAATGTTCAGATTACACGAGAGAACTATGCAATGAGATTCAAAGAGTTCATTGAAGGATAAAATCCCGTCAATATTCAAGCTTAAGTATTTAACAAAATTCTAAAAATGTATAGTACCATTATTAGTTCATGCATCACACATACAAGAAAACTAATTTAGGAATGAGGGATAAATCACAAATTTGGAAATTATCTTCACTTGCTCTTATGTTAACTTTTTTAAAGCCATTTCCAGACGCTGAATAATCAGTAAAATTGGGATTGTAAGTTAGGTACCGCAGGAAATCTCGCTTTTCTTAAAGGAAAGCTTTTAATTTTCTTAACAAAATCAGTAACATAAATCAAATGATAAAAAGATGAGGAAAGTGGTAGAACCTACCATAGAGTGCTGAGGGATACCACGATTATGAAAATTTAATTGGTGTGGAAACTAAATTCTACCGGCGCAGTGATTTCTTTTTTTCAATATTGATTTAAATTCAAATATTATCTACATCTAATTTTTTTCTGTAGAGACTAAAAATAAAAATCACCTAACTAAGCCCTGGAATATATGCCAAATATACAAAAGTTCTATCAACTAGCTAGGTATCCATCTACACAACACATTTTCCATTTGTATCTTTCTTTTTCCAAATAAAAACACTTTCACAATCAAGCTCTGTTTCTTCAATTTTGAGACATTGTAAAGTTTTATTTATCTCTTACATATTTTCTTTCATTTTTCTCTTGACTAATTTTTTTCCACTACTTTTATAAATTCTAGATAAAAGCTACGAGATGCTATTAAAGCATTTAAGATGCAGTTAAAATTCTAGTCGTTTTTTTTTTTCAGCAACAGAAGAAGTCTAAAATTATTATGACCCATTCTTAGTTATTTTTTTTCCGGCTATAAACAAAATAAAAAATCAATAGGAAACTCATATTTTTATTCCGAATTAATTGTATCTCTAAAATTATTCTCCAATTACTATAATTGTCGGAAGAACTTACTTTATAAGCCTGAACTGTTGCAAGTAAACCTGCAAG